>NC_029516.1:62787382-62790718 GCF_001577835.2 Coturnix japonica
CCACAAATTAATGACCCTCCCTCTATTTAAAGGACCATCACATTTTAACCCCCCACACACATTATAGGGTCCCCCCATTTAAGGACACCCCCCCCCATTTAAAGAACTCCTCCCATTTTAAACCCCCCCCTTTTAAGTCCCCCCAATTTTATGGTCTCCCCCAACAATTAAGTGGACCCCGTAAACGCATCTTATATGGATGCCACGCCAAATTTTAAAAAACTTCCTCCCATTTTAAAGTTCCCACTGCATTAAAGGCTCCCCATTTTAATCCGCCCCTCCATTAAGAACACTCATTTAAATGCCCGCCTTTTACAAGGAGCGTCCCTCTATTTTTTAACCCCGCCCACCCATTATTGGGTTCCCCCTCATTTAAGGGATACCAATTTTTTGGACTGGCGCCCTCCATTTAAGGACCCCCCTTATTACGGACCTACCCTCCCCAACCTGCCTCCGTCCAGGTCCTTTGATGGCATATGACTTCTCTCCCATTTCAGGCCCCACGGACCGGTCCCAATACTTAAGACCCCCCAATTGTTTTTATGGACCCCCCCATTTTATACAATCGCCCACCATCTTATAGGGTCCACATTTAACCCCCCTTCCTTATTTAAGGATCACTGCACCCCCATTTAAGTCCTCTCCCTTTTTTAAAAAGCCCTCCACTATTTTGGTACGCACCCAAAATTGAAGGACCCCCCATTTTAGGCAACACCCCATCTTTAGGAATCCCCGACCCACCTTATGTCCCTCTCAAGTCTTTACTTGGCCATAGGAAACCGAACTAAAGGATCCACCCATTTATAGCATCGCTCCCATTAAAAGACCCACCGCATGTAAAGCTCCCCCCAGTTTTAAGGACCATCCCATTTAAGTAAACCCCTTTTTAATGGACCTGTCTCCTGCCATGCTTCCTGACGTGAGCAGCCTCCGGACACTTATGGGAATTGACCACATTTAAGTCCCCCATTTTAAGGACCCCCGCTATTAAAGACCCCCCAGTTTTAACACCCCCACCAATTATATGGGGCCTACCGCATTTAAGGACCCCACGAAATTAATCTACCGCCCCGCCCCCTTAATGATCCATTCAATTTTAACCCCACAACTATTATAGGGTCCTCCACTCATTTAAGGTGACACACCCTTTAAAGACTCTCTCCCAATTTAAACCACCCCTTTAAACCCCGGCCATTTTTTAATTGGTCCAACACCCACATTAATGGACCCCTACCCATTTATATGGATGCCCCCAAATTTAAAAAACTGCTCCTATTTTAAGCCGCCCATTTAAAGACCCCTCCATTTTACTGTCCCCCTTCATTTAAGAACCACTCCATTTTAAATTCCCCTTCCCTTTTAATGATTCACCTTGGTGAACTCCCCACCATTATTGTGGTTCCCCCTCAATTTCAGGTCTACCCCATTTTTATAGGACCAAACACTCCATTGTAGGATACGCCTTCTTATTTACGGACCATCCTCCCCCACTCTGCTCTCCAGGTCTTTAATAGACATTCGACTCCATTTACGGCCCCCCAATTTAAGACCCCGGCACATTTAATGGCCCCCTCGGCCATTTTTTAACAAGTCTCTCCATTAAGAAAGGATCCCATACTTATACCCCCCCTGGCTTATTTATGGGCCACTCACACCCCATTTAAGACCTCCCCATATTTAAAGCCCTCACCCCATTTTAGGCTTAACACACCCCATTTAGGACCCACCACCCACCCCACCCCCATTGGGGGTGTCCGCCGTCTCCAATTCCTGTTATGGCCATGGACCTTCATTTTAAAGGACCCCACCCATTTAAAGCCTCCTCCCATATTAAGAACCCCCCCCTCAGTTAAAAGCCTCCCCCCCATTTAAGGACCCACTGCATTTAAGTACCCCCCTTTTTAAGGACCTGCCTCCTGCAGCTCCTGACGCTGATGCAGCGCTCCAGGTCATTTATGGCCAAAGAACCACATTTAAGTCCCCCCATTATAAGGATCCCCCTCTTTTAAAGACCCTTCCATTTTAACACCACCACCCATTATAGGGTGCTCATTTAAGGACCCAAATATTAAATGGACCTTCCCTGCTATTTAAGGACGGCATGCAATTTTAAACCCCCTACACACATTATAGGGTCCCCCCATTTAAGGACAACCTCCCTGTAAAGGACTCCTTTAATTTTCAACCTCCCCCCCTTCTAAAATCCTCCCATTCTATGGTCCCCCCCACATTAATCGACCCAACTATTTATAATGGATCCCCATATTTAAAGATCCTCCCATTTTAAAACACCTCCATTTCAATGTCCCCCTCTCTTTTAGAACCCCCCATTTAAAATTCCTCCCCCCTTTAAAGGACGCCCCATTTTTCCACCATTATTGGTTACTCCTCAATTTAAGAACTACCTCCCATTTTATGGACTGCCCCCCATTTAAGGACCTCTTTTTAACAGGACAACCCATCCCAACTGCCTCCTGCCAGGTCTTTATTGGCCATTGATCCGATTTACGAGACTCAATTTAAGGACCCCCCAATTTATGACCCCGCCCCATTTTAAGACAATACTACTTATAACGGTTCCCATTTTAAAACCCCCTCTTATTTAAAGGACTGTTCAACCCCAATTTAAGACCCCAGTTTTAGAGGCCTCACTCCCCATTTTAGCGAGACCCCCCACCACCGCTATTATGTCGTCTCCAAGTCCTTTGAATGGCGCAGGCGGAACCCATTTATATAGCGACTCCCCCCCCCCACAAGATTTAAAGCCTCCCCCTCAATATTAAATAGGACACCCCCGCGCCCATTTATAGCCTCCAGCCAGTTTATGGACCGCAGCTCCATTTAAGTTCCCTCCTTTTAAGGACCTGCCTCCTGCAGCTCCCTTGATCGCTGATTGCATTCAGTGACATTTATGGCCATATGAACCACATCTAAGTCCCCCATATTTACACCCACTTTTAAGACCCCCATTTTAATGGTTGTTTCCTGCACATTATATGGACTGGTACCCATTTATATGGATCCCCCCCAATTTAAAGGACTCCTCCCATTTTAAAGCACTCCCCCCCATTTAAAGACCCCCCCATTTTAATGTCCCCCTCCATTTAAGAACACCCCATTTAAATGCCCCTCCCTTTTAAAGGACCCCTCCATTTTAACCCCCCCCACCCATTATTGGTTCCCTTCATTTAAGTGAACTACCACCATTTGATATGGAACCAACTCCCCGCATTTAAGGACCCCCCTTAATTTATAGGACCACCTCCAACTGCTCTCAGGTACTTTTAATGGCCATTGTCCCCATTTACAGACCCCCCCAATTTAATGACTAGAAGC